>NC_090650.1:426112856-426140356 GCF_040937935.1 Hyperolius riggenbachi
ACTTGTGAGACAGATGTGAGCGTTTCTCGGTGACCACGCCACCAGCTGCACTGAAGCAGCGCTCGGACAGCATGCTGGAAGGGGGGCAGGACAGCACTTCCAGGGCGTACTGCGCCAGCTCGCTCCAGATCTCCAGGCGCTTGACCCAATACTCCATGGGATCAACAGGGGCATCGCTGTCAAGCCCGCTGTAGGACCCCATGTAGTCAGCCACCATGCGGGTCAGGCGCTGGCTGTGACCGGAGGAGGATGCTGCTGCATCATGCACCTCCTCTCTAGTCACTGCTGCCGGAGCCTCTACAGTCCTGTAGAGCTCGTGGCTGAGAGACAGCAGGTCTGTGGGGCGCTTGCTGCTGGATGCAGGCACCTGCTGCTGCCTCTGTGCTGGCTGCTGGACAGTGGCGGTGGAAGGCTGGGGGAAGGCTTCCTCCAAGCGCTCAACAAGGGCCTGCTTCAAGCTCCTTATTTGTTGCGCTGGGTCTCCTCCTGCAGGCGGCAGGAACTGGCTCAACTTCCCCTTGAGGCGTGGGTCCAACATCATGCTGATCCAGATGTCCTCCCTCTGCTTCATCTGGATCACCCTGGGGTCCTTGCGCAGGCACGCCAGCATGTGCGCTGCCATTGGGAAGAGGCGGGCCACGTGTGCTGGCACATCGACGGCAGTGCTGTCCTCCTCATCCTCCTCCTCTGCCGCCTCATCCTCTCTCCACCCCCGCACCAACTCAGCTGCACTGTGCTGATCCCCCTCATCAGCAGCAAGGTCAGGGACCTCCACCAAGTCCTCCTCCTCCTCCCCCTCAGAGGTGGACTGTGCAGCTGCTTGCCGCTCCTGCTGGTCCAAGGCTGCCGCTCCCTGTTCCAGCAAAGCATCGAGGGCCCTGTTCAGCAGACAAACCAGGGGCACCCACTCGCAGACCATAGCATGGTCCCTGCTCACCATGTTAGTGGCCTGCAGAGAGGGAACCAGCACTAAGCACACCTGCTGCATGTGCAGGGGCGTAGCTAGGGGGGGTCAGGGTAGGACACGTGCCCCCGGGCGCTAGGTCCCCAAGGGCGCCCAGCTGAGCTGCAGGGGTTTTTTTTTGGGAGGGAAGCAGCGCAGAGCAGAGGGAGAGCTGTGAGCAGCGGTGGAGAAGGGGGGCCATCTCCCCCCCACTTCCCTCACCTTAGTGCTCTCCCTCCCTCACTCTCCCCTCCACAACTAATGTCCGGGTGGCTGGTGCAGCGGGCGGGACTTACCTCCGTCTCACTCCAGCGCTGGAAGTTCGGGTCCTGCAGCCGCTGCTCTGGTCTGGACCAGACCAGAGTAGTGGCAAATCCATCCCGCGCTGCGATGAGACGCAGGTAAGTTCCGCCTGCCGTTGCCAGCCACACGGACATTAGTTGTGGAGGGGACAGCGAGGGAGGGAGAGCCCCCTAAGGTGAGGGAAGGGGGGGGGAGACGTCCGCCCTTCCCCACTGTCCCCATAGCTCTCCCTCCACTGCGCTGCTCCCCTCCTGCTGGGGGGACACCTGGCTACCTACTCTGGGGACATATACCCCTGCCTACATATACTGGGACATATACCCACTGACTACATATACTGGGCACATATACACCTGCCTACATGTACTGGGACATATACCCCTGCCTACATATACTGGGACATATACCCCTGCCTACATATACTGGGACATATACCCCTGCCTACCTATACTGGGACATATACCTCTGCCTACATATACTGGGACATATACCCCTGCCTACATATACTGGGCACATATACCCCTGCCTACATATAATGGGCACATATACCCCTGGCTACATATACTGGGCATATATACCCCTGGCTACATATACTGGGCATATATACCCCTGGCTATATATACTGGGCACATATACCCCTGGCTATATATACTGGGCACATATACCCCTGGCTATATATACTGGGCGCATATACCCCTGACTATATAACTGGGTACATATTATACCCCTGGCTACATATACTGGGCACATATAACCCTGACTACACATACTGGGCACATATACCCCTGGCTACATATACTGGGCACATATACCCCTGGCTACCTTCTCTGTGGACATCTCTACCCCTGGCTACCTGTTCTGGGGACATCTATACCGCTGGCCACCTATTCTGGGGACGTCTATACTGCTGGCCACCTATTCTGGGGACACCTATAGACCTGGGGCTACCTATTTTTGGGGAACCACTGCTGTCGGATTGAGTGTATTTTGGGGAACTGCTGCCAGGTGAGAGGTGTCTACCATATTAAGGGGGCATTCTGCCTATTTATGTGAAATGCTGTCTATTTATGTACCCTATTACTGCTGAATTTGTCTTGTTGGGGGCCTCATGATTACTGAATTTGTCTTGTTGGGGGCCTCATAATTTGTTGGGGGCCTCAAGATCACTGAATTTGTCTCGTTGGGGGCCTCATGATTGCTGAATTTGTCTTGTTGGGGGCCTCATGATTGCTGAGCTGGTCATGTTGGGGGCCTCATGATTGCTGAATTTGTCTTGATGGGGGGGGGGGAGGTGTCTCATGATTGCTGAATTTGTCTTGGAACATGCTGGAAGGTACATACTGAGGAAGGGTGGGTGAGCGTGAACCTGCTAACTTCCTGTACATTTGGCTCCACCCATAACCACACCCACATTTTTGTGTGGCCATGCCCCTTTTTGGCGCTGCGCGCGCCGCAGCCTTATCCTTAGGGGGCGCATTAATAGTATTTGTCCCCGGGCGCTGAAAGCCCTAGCTACGCCTCTGTGCATGTTTTCCAGTCATCATCGGGGACGATGGACGGGATGTTGCTGGTCTTGTCCCTTCTCCGAGCGGCGGAAACAGTGGCCAGGGCAAGGTACTGTTTGACAGCGCGCTTCTGTTCAACCAGACGCTCCAACATCGCCAGGGTGGAGTTCCAGCGAGTCAGAACGTCAAGGATCAGCCAATGGCGTGGCAGCTCCAGCTCCTTTTGCACGTCTTCCAGGCTCGCACAGGCTGCAGCCGAGCGCCGGAAGTGACGCACAACGTTCCTTGCCGTTTCCAGGAGTTCGCCCATCCCCTGGTAGGTGCGCAAGAACTTTTGCACCACCAGGTTCAGCACGTGGGCAAGACAGGGGATGTGGGTCAGGTTTCCCCTGTCTATTGCGGCAACCAGATTGGCCCCATTGTCGGCCACCACCTCTCTGACTCTGAGGCCTCTGGGGGTCAGCCAAATCCTCTCCTGCTCCTGGAGTTTGGCCAACACATGGGTTGCCGTCAGCTTGGTCTTCCCAAGGCTGACCAAGTGCAGCAGCGCTTGGCAGTGGCGGGCCTTCACGCTGCTGCTGAGGCGGGGGGTTTGGCCAGGTGTGTCCCGGAGGATGGCAGAGGATCGGAGGAACCTGCTGCAGTTCCCCTGATCCTGCGGGGGGCACCACCCACTGTGTTGCTGCTGCTGTGCCCGCTGCTGCTCTCCCATCCTCACCCCCTTCCACCAAGCTGACCCAGTGGACAGTGAAAGACAGGTAGCGGCCTGTCCCGAAGCGGCTGCTCCAGGAGTCCATGGTGACGTGGACCCTTTCACCAACCGCGTGCTCCAGCCCTCGCTCCACATTGGCCATCACAAAGCGGTGCAGTGCAGGAATGGCCTTGCGGGCGAAGAAGTGTCTGCTGGGGAGCTGCCAGTCTCGGGCTGCGCAAGCAAGCAGCGCACGCATGTCGCTCCCCTCCTGCACAAGCGTGTACGGCAGGAGTTGGGAGCACATGGCCCGTGCCAGCAAGCCGTTCAGCTGCCGCACGCGACGGCTGCTGGGAGGCAGAGCCCTAACCACCCCCTGGAAGGACTCGCTCAAAAGGCTCTGTCGTGGCCTTTTGCTGGCACGGGAATCAGCAGACACAGCAGAGGAGGCCACTGAGGACTGGCTGCCAGAACAGGCCTCAGTGTCGGCGGCAGGAGTTGCAGAGGGAGGAGGAGCAGTGCGTTTCCGCACTCCTGCTGGTGCTGCTGGAGGAGCAGGAGGGCGGGTGGCTGCTGTTGCTGCTGCTGCTGCTGCTGAAGGCTGTGCAGTGATGGGTGTGGTGCCACTGCCAGCACCAGATGCCTTCAGCCTCTGGAACTCCTCATGCTGGTGGAAATGTTTCGCAGCAAGGTGGTTGATGAGCGAGCTGGTGCTGAACTTTAAGGGGTCTGCACCTCTGCTCAACTTCCGCTGACAGTGGTTGCAAGTGGCGTACTTGCTGTACACTTTGGGCATGGCGAAAAAACGCCGGATTGGTGACAAAAACGACCCCCTATGGCATGGAACCGCTGCTGCCTGTCTCCCTGTGGTGGTTGGGGGGGGGGGGGGGGCTTGGGTGCGGCTGGTGGTGGTACTGGCAGATGCTGCTGCTGCTGCTGCTGAGCCTGAGACACCAGCAGGCTGTGGGACCTGCCTACTGCTGCCAATGCTTGCAATGATGCGCCTCCTTGCAAGGCCCACAAGCGCATCCTCCTCCTCCTCCTCAGAGCTGCTGAGGATGACATCCCCTGGAGGTGGTGGCACCCAGTCTCTGTCTGTCACCGTGTCATCATCAGCCTCCCCCTCCTGAAACATGTCCTGCTGGGATGATGACCCCCCAAACTCCTCTCCTGATGCATGGATGGGCTGCTTGACTGTCGCCACAGTCTTGCTGTCCAATCCCTCATCCCCCAAAGTGCCCATCAGCATATCCTCCTCCAAATCGCCAACAACAGCAGACAATTGACGCATCATGCCTGGGGTCAAAAGAGTGCTGAGTGACAGGTCGGCGACTGACGGTGAACTGGCCTCCTCCCCAGGCCCTGCTGGGCGGCTGCTGCGAACAGGGGTGGTGGTGGTGAGGGTGGAGGCCTCGGATGCAGAGCTGATGGCGGGCTGCTCATCCTCCGTCATCAGTTGCACCACAGTGTCTGCATCCTTTTCCTCAATGGGACGTTTCCGACTCGGCTGGAGGAAAATCGGAGCAGGTGCTACACGCTGCTGCTGCTGCTGTGTCTCTGCAGCGTGAGTTGCAGATGCTCCTGCTGGGCGGCGCCCAAGGCGTCCACGGCCAGTGGCTATGGGAGGAATGTTAGCCACTGACGCTGCTGCTGCTGCTGCGGAACTGTGCATGGTGGCACGGCCGCGCCCGCGGCTTGCCACAATGCTGCTCCCTCTCCTCCTGATTCCCTTGCTGCCCTTCCCCTTGCCCAAACCGCGCTGGCTGCCACTTCCAGACATCTTCGATGTTTTGGGCGTAAACACAAAAGTTTTTGAAAAGGGCGGGTGAAAAGTGGGGTACTTTAATGGAGTGGGTTGGTGGGTGAGGTGACTGAGTGAGTGTCCCGACTCCCTAGTACAGTAAGTAAGTAGTAACAGTCAGGAAGTACAACTAGCAGTTACAATAATCAGTAGTAATCACAAGGAAATAGAGTGTGTGTACACTACAGACAGTGAGTGCACGCACGCGCAAACACGCGCAGGAGCTGGCCTATGAACAGAGAGTGAGTGAGTGTCCCTAGTACAGTAAGTAAGTAGTAACAGTCAGGAAGTACAACTAGAAGTTACAATAATCAGTAGTAATCACAAGGAAATAGAGTGTGTGTACACTACAGACAGTGAGTGCACGCACGCGCACACACGTGCAGGAGCTAGCCTATGAACAGTGACTGAGTGAGTGTCCCTACTACAGTAAGTAAGTAGTAACTGTCAGGAAGTAGAATTTACAATAATCAATCAGTAATCAGAAGGAAATAGAGTGTGTGTACAGTACACAGACAGTGAGTGCACACACACACGCAGGAGCTAGTAGCCTATGAACAGTGACAGTGAGTGTCCTAGTACAGTTACAGTATATAACTATTCAGAAGGAAATAGAGTGTGTGTACACAGACAGTGAGTGCAAGCACACGCAGGAGCTAGCCTATGAACAGTGACAGTCAGTGAGTGTCCTAGTACAGTTACAGTATATAACTATTCAGAAGGAAATAGAGTGTGTGTACAGTACACAGACAGTGAGTGCACACACACACGCAGGAGCTAGTAGCCTATGGACAGTGACAGTGAGTGTCCTAGTTAGTGTTGGGCGAACAGTGTTCGCCACTGTTCGGGTTCTGCAGAACATCACCCTGTTCGGGTGATGTTCGGGTTCGGCCGAACACCTGATGGTGTTCGGCCAAACTGTTCGGCCATATGGCCGAACTAAGAGCGCATGGCCGAACGTTACCCGAACGTTCGGCTAGCGCTGTGATTGGCCGAACGGGTCACGTGTAGTGTTGGGCGAACATCTAGATGTTCGGGTTCGGGCCGAACATGGCCGAACTCCGAACATAATGGAAGTCAATGGGGACCCGAACGTTTGTGCTTTGTAAAGCCTCCTTACATGCTACATACCCCAAATTTACAGGGTATGTGCACCTTGGGAGTGGGTACAAGAGGAAAAATTTTTTTAGCAAAAAGAGCTTATAGTTTTTGAGAAAATCGATTTTAAAGTTTCAAAGGGAAAACTGTCTTTTAAATGCGGGAAATGTCTGTTTTCTTTGCACAGGTAACATGCTTTTTGTCGGCATGCAGTCATAAATGTAATACATATAAGAGGTTCCAGGAAAAGGGACCGGTAACGCTAACCCAGCAGCAGCACACATGATGGAACAAGAGGAGGGTGGCGCAGGAGGAGAAGGCCACGCTTTGAGACACAACAACCCAGGCCTTGCATGAGGACAAGAAGCGTGCGGATAGCAATTTGCATTTTGTCGCCATGCAGTCATAAATGTAATACAGATGAGAGGTTCAATAAACAGGGACCGGAAACGCTGACCCATCACAGATGTTCATTGTTCATGTTACTTGGTTGGGGTCCGGGAGTGTTGCGTAGTCGTTTCCAATCCAGGATTGATTCATTTTAATTTGATTCAGACGGTCTGCATTTTCTGTGGAGAGGCGGATACGCCGCCGATCTGTGACGATGCCTCCGGCAGCACTGAAACAGCGTTCCGACATAACGCTGGCTGCCGGGCAAGCCAGCACCTCTATTGCGTACATTGCCAGTTTGTGCCAGGTGTCTAGCTTCGATACCCAATAGTTGAAGGGTGCAGATGGATTGTTCAACACAGCTACGCCATCTGACATGTAGTCCTTGACCATCTTCTCCAGGCGATCGGTGTTGGAGGTTAGGGATGCTCATTCGGATTCCGCGGAAATGCAATTTCCGAAATTCCGATCGGAAATTGCATTTCCGCATCGGAATGCGGAAATCGGTAATGTAAGTGCCGTAGGCGGATTTCCGCCGGAAATCGTGGAAATTTTGGCCGGAAATCGCGGAAATTCCACCCGACTTTAACATCGATTTTCTCAAAAACTATAAGGTCTTTTTGAAAACTTTTTTTTGCATCTTGTTCACAAGATTCGGTTTAATAAACCCTGAAAATTTGGTGTTTCTAGGACTCACACCATTTCAAAGGGCAATGGCTCAGCAGTGGCAAAACTCACCAGTCATGATCCCCCTAAGGGTCCCTACAATGCTAGAAAATTTGGTACTGCTGAGCCATTGCCCTTTGAAAAGATGTGAGATTTTGGAAAGTGAAATAGGGAGCCAATGAAATCCTATGGGGGATTTTACCAATTTTGGACCCCTGTAACTCTGGTTTGCAGAGATGTAGGGACCCCATCTTTGGAATCCAAGTCTAACAATATGTCTTCTACCTGCATGAGACATTTCGTGAGATTCAGACTTTGCTAACGGCCATTGCTGCGATTTATGTACGTCACCATCACTACCATTGAAATAGCCCCAATAAACAGGTTTTTGTGACCCTAGGCTATGACCTCTTCGGCCTAGGGGCCCGAAACTCACCAGTCATGTTCCCCCTAAGGGTCCCTACAATGCTAGAAAATTTGGTACTGCTGAGCCATTGCCCTTTGAAAAGATGTGAGATTTTGGAAAGTGAAATAGGGAGGCAATGACATCCTATGGGGGATTTTACCAATTTTGGACCCCTGTAACTCTGGTTTGCAGAGATGTAGGGACCCCATCTTTGGAATCCAAGTCTAACAATATGTCTTCTACCTGCATGAGACATTTCGTGAGATTCAGACTTTGCTAACGGCCATTGCTGCGATTTATGTACGTCACCATCACTACCATTGAAATAGCCCCAATAAACAGGTTTTTGTGACCCTAGGCTATGACCTCTTCGGCCTAGGGGCCTGAAACTCACCAGTCATGTTCCCCCTAAGGGTCCCTACAATGCTAGAAAATTTGGTACTGCTGAGCCATTGCCCTTTGAAAAGATGTGAGATTTTGGAAAGTGAAATAGGGAGCCAATGAAATCCTATGGGGGATTTTACCAATTTTGGACCCCTGTAACTCTGGTTTGCAGAGATGTAGGGACCCCATCTTTGGAATCCAAGTCTAACAATATGTCTTCTACCTGCATGAGACATTTCGTGAGATTCAGACTTTGCTAACGGCCATTGCTGCGATTTATGTACGTCACCATCACTACCATTGAAATAGCCCCAATAAACAGGTTTTTGTGACCCTAGGCTATGACCTCTTCGGCCTAGGGGCCCGAAACTCACCAGTCATGTTCCCCCTAAGGGTCCCTACAATGCTAGAAAATTTGGTACTGCTGAGCCATTGCCCTTTGAAAAGATGTGAGATTTTGGAAAGTGAAATAGGGAGGCAATGAAAGCCTATGGGGGATTTTACCAATTTTGGACCCCTGTAACTCTGGTTTGCAGAGATGTAGGGACCCCATCTTTGGAATCCAAGTCTAACAATATGTCTTCTACCTGCATGAGACATTTCGTGAGATTCAGACTTTGCTAACAGCCATTGCTGCGATTTATGTACGTCACCATCACTACCATTGAAATAGCCCCAATAAACAGGTTTTTGTGAGCCTAGGCTATGACCTCTTCGGCCTAGGGGCCCGAAACTCACCAGTCATGTTCCCCCTAAGGGTCCCTACAATGCTAGAAAATGTGGTACTGCTGAGCCATTGCCCTTTGAAAAGATGTGAGATTTTGGAAAGTGAAATAGGGAGCCAATGAAATCCTATGGGGGATTTTACCAATTTTGGACCCCTGTAACTCTGGTTTGCAGAGATGTAGGGACCCCATCTTTGGAATCCAAGTCTAACAATATGTCTTCTACCTGCATGAGACATTTCGTGAGATTCAGACTTTGCTAACGGCCATTGCTGCGATTTATGTACGTCACCATCACTACCATTGAAATAGCCCCAATAAACAGGTTTTTGTGACCCTAGGCTATGACCTCTTTGGCCTAGGGGCCCGAAACTCACCAGTCATGTTCCCCCTAAGGGTCCCTACAATGCTAGAAAATTTGCCACTGCTGAGTAATTGCCCTTTGAAAAGATGTGAGATTTTGTAACTGTAAATAGGAGGCCCAATGAAAGCCTATGGGGGATTTTACCAAATTTGGAGCCCTGTAACTCTGGTTTGCAGAGATGTAGGGAACCCATCTTTGGAGCCCAAGTCTAGCATGTCTTCTACCTGCATGAGACATTTCGTGAGATTCAGACGTTGCTAACGGCCATTGCTGCGATTTATGTACGTCAGACTCGCCACCATTGAAATTGCCCAATAAACAGGTTTTGTGACCCTAGGCTATGACCTCTTCGGCCTAGGACTGCATTGAACGTGACCCACGCATTGTGCGCATTCTGGACAACACCAATTACTGGGTTTATACCCTTCTGGATCCACGGTACAAACACAATGTTCCAAAACTGCTTGAAGAAAGAGCCAGACAGGTCAAAATGGAAGAATACCAGCAGGCCCTTGTGGAGACTTTAGAGAGGAGATTGACATCCTCCCCCTCCTCTAGCCAGTTGTACGCCGACAGACTGACTTCCGCAAACCCAGGACGACCAGGAGGGCAGCAAACAACACAAGCCGCAGCTAGTGCCCAAAAGGGAATGGTATCGGCAGTGTCCTTGGAGTGGGAACATTTTCTGACACCCATGCAGCAGCACACAGAACAGCAAGCGTGCAGATCCACCTCCAACACCGATCGCCTGGAGAAGATGGTCAAGGACTACATGTCAGATGGCGTAGCTGTGTTGAACAATCCATCTGCACCCTTCAACTATTGGGTATCGAAGCTAGACACCTGGCACAAACTGGCAATGTACGCAATAGAGGTGCTGGCTTGCCCGGCAGCCAGCGTTATGTCGGAACTCTGTTTCAGTGCTGCCGGAGGCATCGTCACAGATCGGCGGCGTATCCGCCTCTCCACAGAAAATGCAGACCGTCTGACTCAAATTAAAATGAATCAATCCTGGATTGGAAACGACTACGCAACACTCCCGGACCCCAACCAAGTAACATGAACAATGAACATCTGTGATGGGTTAGCGTTTCCGGTCCCTGTTTATTGAACCTCTCATCTGTATTACATTTATGACTGCATGGCGACAAAATGCAAATTGCTATCCGCACGCTTCTTGTCCTCATGCAAGGCCTGGGTTGTTGTGTCTCAAAGCGTGGCCTTCTCCTCCTGCGCCACCCTCCTCTTGTTCCATCACAGGTGCTGCTGCTGGGTTAGCGTTACCGGTCCCTTTTCCTGGAACCTCTTATATGTATTACATTTATGACTGCATGCCGACAAAAAGCATGTTACCTGTGCAAAGAAAACAGACATTTCCCGCATTTAAAAGACAGTTTTCCCTTTGAAACTTTAAAATCGATTTTCTCAAAAACTATAAGCTCTTTTTGCTAAATTTTTTTTCCTCTTGTACCCACTCCCAAGGTGCACATACCCTGTAAATTTGGGGTATGTAGCATGTAAGGAGGCTTTACAAAGCACAAACGTTCGGGTCCCCATTGACTTCCATTATGTTCGGAGTTCGGGTCGAACACCCGAACATTGCGGCCATGTTCGGCCTGTTCGGCCCGAACCCGAACATCTAGATGTTCGCCCAACACTAGTCCTAGTACAGTTACAGTATATAACTATTCAGAAGGAAATAGAGTGTGTGTACACAGACAGTGAGTGCAAGCACACGCAGGAGCTAGCCTATGAACAGTGACAGTCAGTGAGTGTCCTAGTACAGTTACAGTATATAACTATTCAGAAGGAAATAGAGTGTGTGTACAGTACACAGACAGTGAGTGCACACACACACGCAGGAGCTAGTAGCCTATGAACAGTGACAGTGAGTGTCCTAGTACAGTTACAGTATATAACTATTCAGAAGGAAATAGAGTGTGTGTACACAGACAGTGAGTGCAAGCACACGCAGGAGCTAGCCTATGAACAGTGACAGTCAGTGAGTGTCCTAGTACAGTTACAGTATATAACTATTCAGAAGGAAATAGAGTGTGTGTACACAGACAGTGAGTGCAAGCACACGCAGGAGCTAGCCTATGAACAGTGACAGTCAGTGAGTGTCCTAGTACAGTTACAGTATATAACTACAATACAAAATACAATCACTAAGTAGTAAAGGACAGCAGAAATACTGTCTAATACTATCTAATACTGTCTAATACTAATGAGAAATAAACTAACAGAGGACAGGAGGACAGCTGCCCACACAGGCAGGCCCTGAGGCCTAAAGCTGTAAGCCTGCAGCAGCAGCTGGCCTGTCTCTATGTAACACAAAAGCTACTAACTAAAATACAATGTCTATCTAACTAACAACAATATAGGTGTGTATAGGAGGTGTATGTGAGCAAAAACGCTAGGTAAATGACCACAATAGAGCTCTTGCTAAGCCAAAGCACAAAGGAGCAACTCTCTCTCTATGCAAGTCTCAGGCAAGGACGGAGAAACGGAACATGGCGGACGCTATTTATAGGGTAGGGGCTGGCCAGGGTCCCCCTCTGTGATTGGCTGCCGTCAGAGGGCCTGGGAGCCCTCTGATTGGCTCTAAGGACATCAATCTGGGCTATGACGCTATTCGAGCTCGGTATTCGAGCTCGAATAGCGCCGTTTGCTCGAATAGCTCGAATAGTGAATGGGCTTTCGCGTTTACTCGAATAGCCCATTCGAATAGCTGCAGCTATTCGGAGCTCGAATACCGAGCTCGAATAGCTGAAAAAGAGCTCGAATATTTGAGGTACTCGAATATTCGAGCTCTGCTGAGCACCATTGGTATGTGCTGGGCACCTGCTCCATAGGGCCAGCTCTGTATTTGCTGGGCACCTGCTCCATAGGGCCAGCTCTGTATCTGCTGGGCACCTGCTCACAGGGCCAGCTCTGTATTTACTGGGCACCTGCTCCTCAGGGCCAGCGCTGTATTTGCTGGGCACCTGCTCCTCAGGGCCAGCACTGTATGTGCTGGGCACCTGCTCCACAGGGCCAGCTCTGTATTTACTGGGTACCTGCTCCATAGGGCCAGCTCTGTATTTGCTGGGCACCTGCTTCACAGGGCCAGCTCTGTATGTGCTGGGCACCTGCTCCATAGGGCCAGCTCTGTATCTGCTGGGCACCAGCTCCCCAGGGCCAACACTGTATTTGCTGGGCACCTGCTTCTCAGTGCCAGCACTGTATGTGCTGGGCATCTGCTCCACAGGGCCAGCTCTGTATTTACTGGGTACCTGCTCCATAGGGCCAGCTCTGTATTTGCCGGGCACCTGCTCCCCAGGGCCAGCGCTGTATTTGCTGGGCACCTGCTCCCCAGGGCCAGCTCTGTATTTACTGCCCCAGGGCCCATCCTGTATTCATTGGGAACCTGCTCCTCAGGTTCCTCAAGCTTGTTACTATTCTTCTGTATTCTGATCTTGTACCTTGTCATTCTGATACCCTGTTGCCGAACCTCGGCTCGCTCTTAGACTCTGCATCTGACTCCTGATTCTGTACCCCGATGTTTCTGATACCCTGTTGCCGAACCCTGCTTGTTTATTAGTCTCCGCCTCTGCGTTCTGAATCTGTACTGTATTTGTCCGTGTGTTACGACCTGGCTTGCCTGACTTCGAGAACTGACCTTACTGTTAGAGGCAGTTCCCAGATCTGTTAGTGACACTCTCTCCTAGGTGTCACTCACGTTCTGTCTTTCCTACGCTCCGCCTGACTCCTCCCCCGGGAGAGTCCAGGCCTTCGGAAGGAATCTGTATTGCTGCAGTACTTCATACTGTACGGCACTTGTTTCTGAGGCTTAGTCCTCGAGGTATTACTGTTGCACCAAGCACTTACACTACTCAGGTGTTCAGAGGTTATCGTTATATCTGATTATCGGTGATACTGCAGATCATCGATAATCGGGTATATTCTGCATTCTCGGTGATACTGCAGTTCACCGGTAATCAGACCCTCTCTCTGCTACACCGATCGTGACAGAACGACAGGCCTAAAAAAACATGGTGACACTTGATGAACGGATCGATGTGTTAACCGCTACTCTTAAGGAGGTTAAGAAAACGGTTGATACATTGCAGACTCAGGTTAACCAACTGACTGAGTCAATTAAGTGTATTTTAAACTCTGTTGCACCAGTGTCACCCCCCTCTGTAATTCAATCTAGAGTACCCTCACCTGGGAAATTCGTAGGGCACCACTCTAGGTTATCTGAATCAGAGAGGACGCGAAGACGCCTAGAGGGTCTTTGCTTCTATTGCGGACAACATGACCATTGGGTACGAAATTGCAGGAAAAAGTCAAGAAATTTTTTTTGGGAGATGGTGAGAGGCCCGAGTTCTAAGGAGTCTGCTGCGCCATCCCCGGGAAATACGGGTTCTGGTGCTAGTTCAGATCCCGGCCTCCAGAAAACATGTGTTGGTGTAACTAAACTTATGGTGGGAAATCTGTCGCTTAAATATCACCCCGATTTAGATACCTCCCGTCCGTCTGATAAGTCTTTTCCATGTTCACAGTGTAAACAGGATTTTGTATATTATGCAGATCTCCTCAATCATAGAAAGTCCCACGTATATCCTGCACCACCTATTATTCCTGAGGAATTGCATTCTGGTGAGAACTCGTATAGGGGAAGTGCGACCTCACTGGGATCAGAGATTAGTTTTGAGGAACAACAGATAGAGAGCTACTATGCGGATAACATTTCCGAACTTTATGAGAGTGATGGCTCTATCTATAGTCATGAATCTGCTGTGCAAGGGTCAAGCTTGCTTATTGCAGCAAATCGAGTTCAGGAGTCTGAAACCGTACAGTCTTCAGCTCCATCATCTGACCAGATTCTAAGTAACAAGAAACCACATTCATGTTCTGAGCATAATTTAGATCCTGTTAATCATAGTAGGCCCCACTTTAAGGGATACATATATTCATGTTCTAAGTGTGGGGACTCTTTTGTACCTGAGGGACGACCTGTGACTAATGGGAAATCTCACACAGGTGAGAAATTATACGTGTGTCCTGTATGTGAGGAGAAACTTCTCAGTCATGGGAAGTCTCACACCAATCAGAAAACGTATTCATGTTTTGAGTGTGGGGTCCCTTTTGTACCCGAACTACCGCCTGTAGCTCATGGGAAATCTCACACTGGTGAGAAGTTGTACTGGTGTTCTTTATGTGAGGAAGAACTTCTCAGTCATGGGAAGTCTCACACTGATGGGAAATTACATTAATGTTCTGAGTGTGGGAAATGTTTAAAACATAACACAAATCTTGTCAATCGTAGAAACTCACACTGCAGGGGATAGCATTATTCATCTCCTGAGTGTGTAAGATGTTTTGTAAATAACACTGAACTTCTCAGTCATTGGAAGTCTCACACCGATGAGAAAACGTATTCATGTTCTGAGTGTGGGAAATGTTTTTCGCCTGATGCACCGGTTGTCACTCATGAGAAATCTCGCACCTGTGAAAGCTTGTATTTATGTTCGGGAATGCGAGACATTTAGTGACTGTTACATTTATACCTTGTTCCAAAATTCTGAATCTGACATAGGACGGTCCTCGACTTTGGTATCTGATCAGGTGAAGAGTGTGGGTATGAGATGAGGACGTCGCTATCATTGTCTCCTGGGGCGTGTCCGGAGTCCACGCCTCAGGGGGGGGGGGGGGGGTACTGTGAGGAAACGCGGAAAAGCCGCCGCGTGTGCCAAGAGGCAGGCGGCTGACTCCGCATCCTACGCGGCGGTTTGCTTGCGTCTGGTTGTGTGGTGGAACGCGGAAAAGCCGCCGCATGTCCTGACAGCAAAGCGGCTGTTTGCATGCAGCAGCATGTGCTTGGTTTGGCTGGGTCTGTTAGTGCACCTAGACAGATGGAGAGCTATGCACGCGCGGGCCTGAATGCAGGACCTTTATACCAGCAGGGGAAGTTTCAGCTGATCAGGAAGGTCAGCTGATTCCTGCAGGACTCATGATTGGCTGAATGGTTCGGGCGGGGCAGCAGAGTCCAGCAACTATATATTCTGCTGCTTAGTCAGTTGCTGGTTGCCTGTCGTTGCAATCACTTCGTGGTAGCACGCAGACCCTTAGTCAGATCCGAAAGTGTGCCGGGACCAGCTGGAGCTGTAATCCTACACTTAGCTAGATTCTGTTGATAGTCTAAAGTACTAGTTTGATTGTGATTATCTGTTATGACTTTCTGCCTGTCTGACTACACTGCCTCTGTCTTCTGATCCTGTACTTTGTTTGTCTGTGAGTTGCCGACTTGGCCTTCCCGACCCTGAGAACTATCTCTATCGCTAGGAGATAGTTCATGCCTGTATGTGCTGGGCACCTGCTTCACAGGGCCAGCTCTGTATGTGCTGGGCACCTGCTCCATAGGGCCAGCTCTGTATTTACTGGGCACCTGCTCCATAGGGCCAGCTCTGTATCTGCTGGGCACCTGCTCACAGGGCCAGCTCTGTATTTGCTGGGCACCTGCTCCTCAGGGCCAGCGCTGTATTTGCTGGGCACCTGCTCCTCAGGGCCAGCACTGTATGTGCTGGGCACCTGCTCCACAGGGCCAGCTCTGTATTTACTGGGTACCTGCTCCATAGGGCCAGCTCTGTATTTGCTGGGCACCTGCTTCACAGGGCCAGCTTTGTATGTGCTGGGCACCTGCTCCATAGGGCCAGCTCTGTATCTGCTGGGCACCTGCTCACAGGGCCAGCTCTGTATTTGCTGGGCACCAGCTCCTCAGGGCCAGCACTGTATGTGCTGGGCATCTGCTCCACAGGGCCAGCTCTGTATTTACTGGGTACCTGCTCCATAGGGCCAGCTCTGTATTTGCCGGGCACCTGCTCCCCAGGGCCAGCGCTGTATTTGCTGGGCACCTGCTCCCCAGGGCCAGCTCTGTATTTACTGCCCCAGGGCCCATCCTGTATTCATTGGGAACCTGCTCCTCAGGTTCCTCAAGCTTGTTACTATTCTTCTGTATTCTGATCTTGTACCTTGTCATTCTGATACCCTGTTGCCGAACCTCGGCTCGCTCTTAGACTCTGCATCTGACTCCTGATTCTGTACCCCGATATTTCTGATACCCTGTTGCCGAACCCTGCTTGTTTATTAGTCTCCGCCTCTGCATTCTGAATCTGTACTGTATTTGTCCGTGTGTTACGACCTGGCTTGCCTGACTTCGAGAACTGACCTTACTGTTAGAGGCAGTTCCCAGATCTGTTAGTGACACTCTCTCCTAGGTGTCACTCACGTTCTGTCCTTCCTACGCTCCGCCTGACTCCTCCCCCGGGAGAGTCCAGGCCTTCGGAAGGAATCTGTATTGCTGCAGTACTTCATACTGTACGGCACTTGTTTCTGAGGCTTAGTCCTCGAGGTATTACTGTTGCACCAAGCACTTACACTACTCAGGTGTTCAGAGGTTAGCGTTATATCGGATTATCGGTGATACTGCAGATCATCGATAATCGGGTATATTCTGCATTCTCGGTGATACTGCAGTTCACCGGTAATCAGACCCTCTCTCTGCTACACCGATCGTGACAGTAATAAATAGCTGGTGGCGCACGCATGTTGGAAGCGCCATTGTATGTGCTCCCTGGCAGTGGGAAACACACAGACAGCAGGAGGTAAATTCAGCAGCAGGAGGAGGAGTGTGTGGCAGCAGGCAGTCAATGAGGCAGGCAGCGTGACATAATAGCCCCGGTTTTTACAACAAATTACACAGATATAGCTATTGTTTGACGTAAAAGCTGGTGGCAGAGTGGCAGCGGAGGGTAAATCTGTGTACCCTGGCAGTGGGAAACACAGACAGACAGCAGCAGCAGCAGGAGGAATGGAGGAGTAATGTGAGCAGCTATTGTTTGACGTAATAGCTGGTGGCAGACTGGCAGCGGAAGGTACATCTGTGTACCCTGGCAGTGGGAAACACAGACAGACAGCAGCAGCAGCAGGAGGAATGGAGGAGTAGTGTGAGTGTGGCAGCAGGCAGGCAGCGTGACATAATAGCCCTGGTACCTAGCGGTGACACCAGGGTGTAAATAAACACAACAGGAGGTCCCAGACAGCGGTCGTGCAAGCCCACATCGTGTCCAATACACAACTGGGACAACACAGTTTTCAACCCGGGCACCTCAGAAAAATTAAACCTTTTTTTTAATGTTTTTTTTTGTTTTGTTCTTACAACAAATTACACAGATATAGCTATTGTTTGACGTAATAGCTGGTGGCAGAGTGGCAGCGGAGGGTAAATCTGTGTACCCTGGCAGTGGGAAACACAGACAGTCAGCAGCAGCAGCAGGAGGAATGGAGGAGTAAGGTGAGCAGCTATTGTTTGACGTAATAGCTGGTGGCAGACTGGCAGCGGAAGGTACATCTGTGTACCCTGGCAGTGGGAAACACATACATAGCAAAGAAATGAACAGCACTACTTAAAAACAAATGAATGCTTACCTGCAAAAAAGTGCAGACCCCACTCATGGGATACAAATACACAATGAGCATACATACAACCTGTCTACCACTTGGAGGATGTTAGTTTCCACTAACAGCTTGCAATGCAATTTGTTAGGTACTCGTCCCTCCCACTGTCGAAGAAGTCTTTCCTCCATGGGAGGGGACCTAACACTAACTAAAACCTACCTATGCATACGCATAGCCTGGGTGCGCTACCAGTAAAATTAAGAATTGCGCAGAAAAAGTGGGATCAGCGCATCACCAGGCCGCCTCTGAATGGCCTCAGCTCAGAGATGCGCTGAGCCCCCCCCAGGAACTGCAAACGCACCTTGAACCCAAACAGAGGCTCTGCATATACACCAAAGGAAAACTAACAAGTGGGAGCAGCTGACCAGAATTAAATCAAACCTAGCAAAGAAATGAACAGCGTTACTTAAAAACAGATGAATGCTTACCTGCAAAAAAGTGCAGACCCCACTTATGGGATACAAATACACAATGAGCATACATACAACCTGTCTACCACTTGGAGGATGTTAGTTTCCACTAACAACTTGCAATGCAATTTGTTAGGTACTCGTCCCTCCCACTGTCGAAGAAGTCTTTCCTCCATGGGAGGGGACCTAACACTAACTAAAACCTACCTATGCATATGCATAGCCTGGGCGCGCTACCAGGGTGTAAATAAACACAACAGGAGGTCCCAGACAGAGGTCGTGCAGCCCACATCGTGTCCAATACACAACTGGGACAACACAGTTTTCAACCCGGGCACCTGAGAAAAATTAAACTGTTTTTTTTTTTTATGGTTTTTTTTGTTTTGTTCTTACAACAAATTACACAGATATAGCTATTGTTTGACATAATAGCTGGTGGCAGAGTGGCAGCGGAGGGTAAATCTGTGTACCCTGGCAGTGGGAAACACAGACAGACAGCAGCAGCAGCAGGAGGAATGGAGGAGTAGTGTGAGTGTGGCAGCAGGTAGGTAGGCAGCGTGACATAATAGCCCTGGTACCTAGCGTTGATACCAGGGCTGTAAATAAACACAGCAGGAGGTCCCAGACAGTGGTCGTGAAGCCCACATCGTGTCCAATACACAACTGGGACATCACAGTTTTCAACCCGGGCACCTCAGAAAAATTAAAAATGTTTTTTTTTTTAATGGTTTACATTTTTTTTTTTTACAGCAAATTACATAGATATAGCTATTGTTTGACGTAATAGCTGGTGGCAGAGTGGCAGCAGAAGGTAAAATCTGTGTACCCTGGCAGTGGGAAACACAGACAGACAGCAGCAGCAGCAGGAGGAATGGAGGAGTAGTGTGAGTGTGGCAGCAGGTAGGTAGGCAGCGTGACATAATAGCCCTGGTACCTAGCGTTGATACCAGGGCTGTAAATAAACACAGCAGGAGGTCCCAGACAGCGGTCGTGAAGCCCACATCGTGTCCAATACACAACTGGGACAACACAGTTTTCAACCCGGGCACCTCAGAAAAATTAAACCTTTTTTTTTTTTAATGTTTTTTTTTGTTTTGTTTTTACAACAAATTACACAGATATAGCTATTGTTTGACGTAATAGCTGGTGGCAGAGTGGCAGCGGAGGGTAAATCTGTGTACCCTGGCAGTGGGAAACACAGACAGACAGCAGCAGCAGCAGGAGGAATGGAGGAGTAATGTGAGCAGCTATTGTTTGACGTAATAGCTGGTGGCAGACTGGCAGCGGAAGGTACATCTGTGTACCCTGGCAGTGGGAAACACAGACAGACAGCAGCAGCAGCAGCAGGAGGAATGGAGGAGTAGTGTGAGTGTGGCAGCAGGTAGGTAGGCAACGTGACATAATAGCCCTGGTACCTAGCGTTGATACCAGGGCTGTAAATAAACACAGCAGGAGGTCCCAGACAGCGGTCGTGAAGCCCACATCGTGTCCAATACACAACTGGGACATCACAGTTTTCAACCCGGGCACCTCAGAAAAATTAAAAATGTTTTTTTTTTAATGGTTTACATTTTTTTTTTTTTTACAGCAAATTACATAGATATAGCTATTGTTTGACGTAATAGCTGGTGGCAGAGTGGCAGCAGAAGGTAAAATCTGTGTACCCTGGCAGTGGGAAACACAGACAGACAGCAGCAGCAGCAGCAGGAGGAATGGAGGAGTAGTGTGAGTGTGGCAGCAGGTAGGTAGGCAGCGTGACATAATAGCCCTGGTACCTAGCGTTGATACCAGGGCTGTAAATAAACAAAGCAGGAGGTCCCAGACAGCAGTCGTGAAGCCCACATTGTGTCCAATACACAACTGGGACAACACAGTCTTCAACCCGGGCACCTCAGAAAAATTAAAAATTGTTTTTTTTTTTTAATGCTTTACATTTTTTTTTTTTTTTACAGCAAATTACATAGATATAGCTATTGTTTGACGTAATAGCTGGTGGCAGAGTGGCAGCAGAAGGTAAAATCTTTGTACCCTGGGAGTGGGAAACACAGACAGACAGACAGCAGAAGGGCAGTACACAGCTGCCCACTGTAGATGTAAAATGTGTGGCTGCAGGCGACGTAATAGTCAAATTGAACCAGGCTGGCTTAGTGAGCAGGAGCCAGGAGGTGGTAAAGGGTGGTAAGGCACATTAACGATGGTTCTTCCAGCAGCCAGTTCATGTCCCCCTCTCGCCAACAACAGGGGCCAGGAACTCGCCTTCCACCCACGCCTGGTTCATCTTGAGAAACGTCAGTCTGTCCACAGACTTGTGAGACAGACGTGAGCGTTTCTCGGTGACCACGCCACCAGCTGCACTGAAGCAGCGCTCGGACAGCACGCTGGAAGGGGGGCAGGACAGCACTTCCAGGGCGTACTGCGCCAGCTCGCTCCAGATCTCCAGGCGCTTGACCCAATACTCCATGGGATCAACAGGGGCATCGCTGTCAAGCCCGCTGTAGTACCCCATGTAGTCAGCCACCATGCGGGTCAGGCGCTGGCTGTGACCGGAGGAGGATGCTGCTGCATGCACCTCCTCTCTAGTCACTGCTGCCGGAGCCTCTACAGTCCTGTAGAGCTCGTTGCTGAGAGACAGCAGGTCTGTGGGGCGCTTGCTGCTGGATGCAGGCACCTGCTGCTGCCTCTGTGCTGGCTGCTGGACAGTGGGGGTGGAAGGCTGGGGGAAGGCTTCCTCCAAGTGCTCAACAAGGGCCTGCTGCAAGCTCCTTATTTGTTGCGCTGGGTCTCCTCCTGCAGGCGGCAGGAACTGGCTCAACTTCCCCTTGAGGCGTGGGTCCAACATCATGCTGATCCAGATGTCCTCCCTCTGCTTCATCTGGATCACCCTGGGGTCCCTGCGCAGGCACGTCAGCATGTGCGCTGCCATTGGGAAGAGGCGGGCCACGTGTGCTGGCACATCGGCGGCAGTGCTGTCCTCATCCTCCTCCTCTCCCTCCTCAGCCTCATCCTCTCTCCACCCCCGCACCAACTCAGCTGCACTGTGCTAATCCCCCTCATCAGCAGCAAGGTCAGGGACCTCCACCAAGTCCTCCTCCTCCTCCCCCTCAGAGGTGGACTGTGCAGCTGCATGCCGCTCCTGCTGGTCCAAGGCTGCCGCTCCCTGTTCCAGCAAAGCATCGAGGGCCCTGTTCAGCAGACAAACCATAGGCACCCACTCGCAGACCATAGCATGGTCCCTGCTCACCATGTTAGTGGCCTGCAGAAAGGGAGCCAGCACTAAGCACACCTGCTGCATGTGCCTCCAGTCATCATCGGGGACTTGTCTTGTCCCTTCTCTGAGCGGCGGAAACAGTGGCGAGGGCAAGGTACTGGTTGACAGCGTGCTTCTGTTCAACCAGACGCTCCAACATCGCCAGGGTGGAGTTCCAGTGAGTTGGAACGTCAAGGATCAGCCGATGGCGTGGCAGCTCCAGCTCCTTTTGCACATCTTCCAGGCTCGCACAGGCTGCAGCCGAGCGCCGGAAGTGACACACAACGTTCCTTGCCGTTTCCAGCAGTTCGCCCATCCCCTGGTAGGTGCGCAAGAACTTCTGCACCACCAGGTTCAGCACGTGGGCAAGACAGGGGATGTGGGTCAGGTTTCCCCTGTCAATTGCGGCAACCAGATTGGCCCCATTGTCGGCCACCACCTCTCCGACTCTGAGGCCTCTGGGGGTCAGCCAAATCCTCTCCTGCTCCTGGAGTTTGGCCAACACATGGGTTGCCGTCAGTTTGGTCTTCCCAAGGCTGACCAAGTGCAGCAGAGCTTGGCAGTGGCGGGCCTTCACGCTGCTGCTGAGGCAGGGGGTTTGGCCAGGTGTGCTGGAGGATGGCAGAGGATCGGAGGAACCTGCTGCAGTTCCCCTGACCCTGCGGGGTGGCACCACCCACTGTGTTGCTGCTGCTGCTGTGCCCGCTGCTGCTCTCCCATCCTCACCCCCTTCCACCAAGCTGACCCAGTGGACAGTGAAGGACAGGTAGCGGCCTGTCCCGAAGCGGCTGCTCCAGGAGTCCATGGTGACGTGGACCCTTTCACCAACCGCGTGCTCCAGACCTCGCTCCACATTGGCCATCACAAAGCGGTGCAGTGCAGGAATGGCCTTGCGGGCGAAGAAGTGTCTGCTGGGGAGCTGCCAGTCTGGGGCTGCACAAGCAAGCAGCGCACGCATGTTGCTCCCCTCCTGCACGAGCGTGTACGGCAGGAGTTGGGAGCACATGGCCCGTGCCAGCAAGCCGTTCAGCTGACGCACGCGACGGCTGCTGGGAGGCAGAGCCCTAACCACCCCCTGGAAGGACTCGCTCAAAAGGCTCTGGCGTGGCCTTTTGCTGGCACGGGAATCAGCGGACACAGCAGAGGAGGCCACTGAGGACTGGCTGCCAGAACAGGCCTCAGTGTCGGCGGCAGGAGTTGCAGAGGGGGGAGGAGCAGTGCGTTTCCACACTCCTGCTGGTGCTGCTGGAGGAGCAGGAGGGCGGGTGGCTGCTGTTGCTGCTGCTACTGCTGAAGGCTGTGCAGTGATGATGGGTGTGGTGCCACTGCCAGCACCAGATGCCTTCAGCCTCTGGAACTCCTCATGCTGGTGGAAATGTTTAGCAGCAAGGTGGTTGATGAGCGAGCTGGTGCTGAACTTTAAGGGGTCTGCACCTCTGCTCAACTTCCGCTGACAGTGGTTGCAAGTGGCGTACTTGCTGTACACTGTGGGCATGGTGAAAAATTGCCAGATTGGTGACAAAAACAACCCCCTACGGCCTGGAGCCGCTGCTGCCTGTCTCCCTGTGGTGGTTGGGGGGGGGGGGGGGCTTGGGTGCGGCTGGTGGTGGTACTGGCAGATGCTGCTGCTGCTGCTGCTGAGCCTGAGACACCAGCAGGCTGTGGGACCTGCCTACTGCTGCCAATGCTTGCAATGATGCGCCTCCTTGCAAGGCCCACAAGCGCATCCTCCTCCTCAGAGCTGCTGATGACGACATCCCCTGGAGCTGGTGGCACCCAGTCTTTGTCTGTCACCGTGTCATCATCATCCTTCCCCTCCTGAAACATGTCCTGCTGGGATGATGACCCCCCAAACTCCTCTCCTGATGCATGGATGGGCTGCTTGACTGTCGCCACAGTCTTGCTGTCCAATCCCTCCTCCCCCAAAGTGCCCATCAGCATCTCCTCCTCAAAATCGCCAACAACAGCAGACAATACTCTGATGGTGCCTGGGGTCAAAAGACTGCTGAGTGACAGGTCGGCGACTGACGGTGAACTGGCCTCCTCCCTAGGCCCTGCTGGGCGGCTGCTGCGAACAGGGGTGGTGGTGGTGGTGGTGAGGGTGGAGGCCTCGGATGCAGAGCTGATAGCGGGCTGCTCATCCTCCGTCATCAGTTGCACCACAGTGGATGCATCCTTTACCTCAATGGGACGTTTCCGACCCGGCTGGAGGAAAATAGGAGCAGGTACTACACGCTGCTGCTGCTGCTGCTGCTGTGTCTCTGCAGCATGAGTTTCTCCTGCTGGGCGGCGCCCAAGGCGTCCACGGCCAGTGGCTATAGGAGGAATGTTAGCCACTGATGCAGCTGCTGCTGCTGCGGAACTGTGCATGGTGGCGCGGCTTGCCCCAATGCTGCTCCCTCTCCTCCTGATTCCCTTGCTGCCCTTCCCCTTGCCCAAACCGCGCTGGCTGCCACTTCCAGACATCTTAGATGTTTTGGGCGTAAACACTAAAGTTTTTTAAAGGGCGGGTGAAAAAGTGGGGTACTTTAATGGAGTGGGTTGGTGGGTGAGGTGACACTAATCACTAAGTGATTAGATCGCTAAGTGATTAGTACAGTACAAATACAAAATACAATAATCGGTATTGGTAATCAGTAAGTGTGAACAGTGAACACAGTGAGTGTTTCCAATAGCACAGTAACTAGAAATTACAATAATCAGTAGTAATCACAAGGAAATAGAGTGTGTGTACACTACAGACAGTGAGTGCACGCACGCACACACACGCAGGAGCTAGCCTATGAACAGTGACTGAGTGTCCCTAGTACAGTAAGTAGTAACAGTCAGTAAGTACAACTAGAAATTACAATAATCAGTAGTAATCAGAAGGAAATAGAGTGTGCGTACACTACAGGCAGTGAGTGCACGCACACACACAAGCAGGAGCTAGCCTATGAACAGTGACTGAGTGTCCCTAGTAGTAAGTAGTAACAGTAAGTACAACTAGAAATTACAATAATCAGTAGTAATCACAAGGAAATAGAGTGTGTGTACACTACAGGCAGTGAGTGCACGTACACACACACGCAGGAGCTAGCCTATGAACAGTGACTGAGTGAGTGTCCCTAGTACAGTAAGTAGTAACAGTCATTAAGTACAACTAGAAATTACAATAATCAGTAGTAATCACAAGGAAATAGAGTGTGTGTACACTGCAGGCAGTGAGTGCACGCACACACACACGCAGGAGCTAGCCTATGAACAGTGACTGAGTGTCCCTAGTAGTAAGTAGTAACAGTAAGTACAATTAGAAATTACAATAATCAGTAGTAATCAGAAGGAAATAGAGTGTGCGTACACTACAGGCAGTGAGTGCACGCACACACACAAGCAGGAGCTAGCCTATGAACAGTGACTGAGTGTCCCTAGTAGTAAGTAGTAACAGTAAGTACAACTAGAAATTACAATAATCAGTAGTAATCACAAGGAAATAGAGTGTGTGTACACTACAGGCAGTGAGTGCACGTACACACACACGCAGGAGCTAGCCTATGAACAGTGACTGAGTGAGTGTCCCTAGTACAGTAAGTAGTAACAGTCATTAAGTACAACTAGAAATTACAATAATCAGTAGTAATCAGAAGGAAATAGAGTGTGTGTACACTGCAGGCAGTGAGTGCACGCACACACACACGCAGGAGCTAGCCTATGAACAGTGACTGAGTGTCCCTAGTAGTAAGTAGTAACAGTAAGTACAATTAGAAATTACAATAATCAGTAGTAATCACAAGGAAATAGAGTGTGTGTACACTACAGGCAGTGAGTGCACGCACACACACACACGCAGGAGCTAGCCTATGAACAGTGACTGAGTGTCCCTAGTAGTAAGTAGTAACAGTAAGAACTAGAAATTACAATAATCAGTAGTAATCACAAGGAAATAGAGTGTGTGTACACTACAGACAGTGCACGCACACGCACACGCAGGAGCTAGCCTATGAACAGTGACTGAGTGTCCCTAGTAGTAAGTAGTAACAGTAAGAACTAGAAATTACAATAATCAGTAGTAATCACAAGGAAATAGAGTGTGTGTACACTGTACACTACAGACAGTGCACGCACACACACGCAGGAGCTAGCCTATGAACAGTGACTGAGTGTCCCTAGTAGTAAGTAGTAACAGTAAGTATACAACTAGAAATTACAATAATCAGTACTAGTAATCAGAAGGAAATAAAGTGTGTGTACACTACAGACAGTGCACGCACAAACGCAGGAGCTATGAACAAACAGTGACAGTGACTGTCCTAGACTAGTACAGTTACAGTATAAAATACAATCACTAGTAAAGGACAGGAGCAGAAATACTGGTATAGATGAGAAATAAACTAACACAGAGGACAGGAGAGAACAGCTGCCCACACAGGCAGGCCCTGAGGGTAGGGGCTGGCCAGGGTCCCCCTCAGTGATTGGCTGCCGTCAGAGGGCCTGGGAGCCCTCTGATTGGCTCTAAGGACATCAATCTGGGCTATCACGCTATTCGAGCTCGGTATTCGAGCTCGAATAGCGCTGTTTGCTCGAATAGCGCGAATAGTGAATGAGCTATTCGAGTTTACTCGAATAGCCCATTCGAATAGCTGCAGCTATTCGGAGCTCGAATACCGAGCTCGAATAGCTGAAAAAGAGCTCGAATATTCGAGCTACTCGAATATTCGAGCTCTGTTGAGCACCACTGATCAGCGCAATTTTGACAAGTGTTTGCACGTGGTACTGGTAGCGCAGCGTGCTGTTTTTAGTTATGGCCGATCCTCCTAAATGCCTTGTGATAGTAACAAAGCCTGACTGCCTTAGCGATGCATTGCAGTCGCACTACGTCACTATCGCGTGGCATTTAGAACGATTGGCCATAACAAAAGAGCGCGTGCTACTGCGCATAGCATGTGCGCGTTAAAAATAACTCAGGGGCTTAACAATAGACCCTGCAAGGGATGCAGCTGCAGGGGGGCTCAGAAGCTGAAGGGGGCCCTGTGGGGGGAGAAGTTTATTTTCCCTGTCCTGAGAGACTGACAACTAAGGGCATGGAGAGAAAAAACTTCCTGCTCTCTGCACAATAGTTCTAATCACTGCATCTGCTCAGCCACTGATAAGGAATCATAGGAAGTTTTGCAGACAAAGATTTGCAGACAGTCCCTATTCAGTGTGCAGCAGGCTCTTGTGTACAGTCCCCAACCTGTCTTCCCAGGTGCTCTGCACTATAGTGATGCTGGAGGAGTCTGGAGAGCTGGAGGAGTCTGCAGAGCCAGTTCTGCTAAACCATATCATGGCCGTTTTCGCACGCATTTTCATGTTTGCACGCAATTGGGAATTTGCCCGTGCGATCGCAAATTTTCCCATGAAAACAGTAGCATTTTCATGTGAAGATTTGTGATTGTGTGCGAAAACGCGCCATTGCTTGTGCAAATTCGCGATTGCGCGAAAAAGCGTGAGAAAACGACTTTGATATGAGTTATCATGGTTTAGTGAATCAAGCCCCATGTCTGTCTGTATGTGTGAAAACATGCATGTTTTATCACAAAAGCGAATGTAAATTTATCACAGCAGCTAATGTAATTTATCACAGCAGTTAATGTAACTCATAGAGAAAATGCTTGCAGTGCTTCACTGCTGTCTGTTTTATCTGCATGGGGAAAACCCATTCAGGTGTCCACTAGGTAATAACATTGGTTCTCAGTTTACCTGTGCAGAAAGCGGGTGAGGAAGGGCATCCAATGTCTCGTGGGGGGGCCAATGATTTCTAATTACGCCTCTGCTTGCGCTCCTTAAAATAACTCACGCTGATGGGCGTGTTACTTTTAGTGAACCTGCCTCTTGAATGAGGTAGACATGATTATATACACTGCCAAGCATACATATACTTAACGTGAACCTCCAGACTAAAAATCTACTCAGCAGAACTGAAAAGGCTTGGTGTTTCTTTAACAGTTTCACAGCATCAGAACTTTGTTTTTCATACCAAAGCATCATTTTTAGCAGCATTTTTATCTAAGCTCCACCCATCAAAGAAAAAAAGCTTGGGCTTTTTT